>NC_056747.1:548186585-548199085 GCF_019279795.1 Protopterus annectens | reverse complement strand
TAGAGTTAACTGCAAAGGTGTTGAAGTATTTTAATATTAGTTTCTGACAGGATGCCAGACCAGGCACAGCATGATAGCGAAGATATTTTTAAGCATAGCATTTGTTTTCTTGGTACGGATGAAGATGAGTTTAAAGTAGTAAGTGCAGTAGGATGTGAAAAAAGGAGAAGGTGGGGAATGAGAAAAAGGATGTACTGATTGTGGCATCAGCCCCCCCAGCTACAGGAAGCCCTGATGATAGACAAATTGCATTTTTTTCTATAGAAAACTGAGATATATAAAGCAGGACTGTGTATATTACAGACAATGGAAAAATAGGCGAATACAGAAAGGAGTATTTGCAAGGGACTCAGAAGAAAAAAACAAGTAAAAAAGCAAAAGTTGCAGGATGATAACAGAGGGTCAAAGTGAACTGAGTGTTAACCAACAGTGCGTGACAATGCAAGTTAGAGAAAAAAATTTCAGACCTTATGGGTAGAGAGAAAAACAGACTGTGGGAAGTTAAAAAAGTTCCGATTACAGTGGGAGATGCAAGGGATTACACTACCTTTGAAAATCAACAGTATATCATGAATAGATTACATCAGGGTTTTCAGAACAGTCCTGCCATTTTTCATAACATAGTAGGAACGTTCTTACAGAATGTGAATAAAGATAAGGTTATTCATTATATTAATGACATTCTAATGTAGTCAGAGACTTTGAAAGAATACATATCACAGCTGAGAAAAGTTCTGAGACAGTTGCAAGAGGCAAGTTTCAAACTAAACAGGCAAAATACAGTTTTTGTCAGAAGTAGTAGTTTCTAGTAACCATTATCAGACCAACGGGGAGGACTCCTTGTCAGGAAAGGGTGATTGGCATTCTGCAATTGCCAAAGCCTTTGACAGTTTTGGATTTGCATAAGGCAGATCAAAAAGAAGAGTTAACTCAAAAATGGAGTCACACAGAGGAAAAAACATTTAAAATGTTAAAGCAGAAGTTGACACAGGCAATGGAGCTGATAGCTCTCACCAGTAAATTACCTTTTTGTAGGGAATTATTTGTATTGTTCCTATTCATCCACTGTAGCTATACAGCACATGGCATATAAATACTGAGCACGTGTGGAAACTGTGCCATTTTGTATTGTCAGCCAGCCAGACTGAATGTGTTCATGAATGGAGATGCACATTCGAGTGTGTTTGAAGTAATGAGTGAATCAGCTTGCGTACATTTTCTAATTACAGTTCCTGACAGTGTTTATGTACAGTAAATATCTTGAGCCCATACACCGCTTCAGTGTCTCTTTTTAATGTATGAGACAAGCGACATGGTGCCAGAGTGGGATCCGAAGTTGAAGCAGCACACAAACCATGAGGCATGCAGTTAGAAGTGGAGAAATATAAAATAGTGAACTCGCAAGCAGGTCAGCAGTTATTCAAAGGTACTTAAAGTTGTTTAAATGCTTTTTCAGTCACCAAGTTTGAGGCAATGCTTTCAAAGTGTTCAAAGTAACTACCAAGATAAATGCAGTGTCTGAAATTGCGACATATTTACAAGTATTCGAAATAAATACAAAAGTGTTCGAAATAATTTCCAAAATATTTAAAATATACGAAATGCTAAAACGACCGCATTTATTCACAATGTGTTACTTTTTCGCATTAATTAAAGCTATTCAAAGTGTCTGAAATTTCTGGAATGTTCGCAGGGTCGAAGTGAAACCTTTTCAAAGAGATTGTTGTGCATTTGTGCATAATTACGAATACCTTGTCTGTGCTTATGAATCCAAAAGGCTACAGTGCCAAAAAGAGCAGAGCTCCACACCAGTAACTTCACCACAAAATGGCACTGAGAAAAGGTATACACGATGAAGCACAAATTTGGGGAAACACTCAAGTTTAATAATGTCTGGGGAAGTTCTGTGTACGAATGAAAAATGCGGTGAGACAGTTAAGCGTTTTGGTTTTATTGCATTTGTGTGAGCCATTTGGTTTTAATGCATTTGTATGAACGTTATTAAACTTGAGTGTTTCCCCAAATTTGTGCTTCACCGTGTATACCTTCTCAGTGCCGTTTTGTGGTGAAGTTCTTGCCTATGCTTATGTTTAAACATATTTTGCTATGGCAGAGAGATTTCACAGACCTGAACTGCTGGTGTTTGATGACTATTGCTGAAAATTGGAGTGTTTGAAAAAGAATATGAAATTTTCATACAGGCTGCTTTTTCTGATAGACCTATGTACAAAAGCCTTCATATTTCTTAATTTAGCAGGCTCGGAAGCCATTGAGAAGGGAAGGCTCATTTGTGTATGCACCTGCTATGTATTCGGGAGAGGAGGCAACCACCATATTGTGATACAGGCTGAAACGTGGGAAGACCAATTGCTTAAAATGTACATTTAGAGAAATGTGTAACCCTCAAGTGAATATTACAATGGAAAGGCACATATTTTACACAAAATCAAAAGCATGGTGAAACTGTAGCAGCATATATTACTGACTTGAGATATCAAGCTATAACATACAGATTTGGTGATTTGTGAGATGAGTTGGTAAGGACAGACTTTGTGGTGTTGATGCAATGAGAAAGATTTTTCTTTGAGATAGTGATTTAACGTTGAGCAAGGCTATAGAGATTTGTCAAATATATGAGCTTAAATAAAAGCATACAAATATTGTTATGAGTGAGAAAGGCATGCATGCAGTATCTACCAGTGCAAATGTTGATCATGTACAACAGAAAGCCGAGATAAAAAAGGGATATAACAGAGATTGGCTGCTACTACCCCAAACAGCCTTATTATTAACTGTCGTAATTATGGAGGCAACCATGAACTTAAACGAGAAAAGTGCTTAACTTTTGGTCAGCAATGTCACCAATGTAAAAAAGTGAAATAATTTCAAAAGGTTTTGCAAGTCTAAGGTACCATAAACTTTTAATAAAAGATAGCATCCAAAGAAGCAAGTAGATCAGAGAGAAAGCCGTGAGTAAACTTTTTATGTTGATGGTGTCGCTGTGCTTGATGAAACAATTTAATAAAAAGTGAGCTGTCAGGCAACTGGTAGTCTGGCAGCAAAGGGTGAAATAATTTGTACTGTTAGGATTAATGGGAAACTGGTAGAGCTTAAAGTAGATACTGGATCCAAGTGCAATGTTATATCAGCGCAAATGTTTGCCAGAGTAAAAGCTGGTTTAAGACTTGATTCAGCAAAATGTGAAAAACTTATTGCTTATGGTGGTGAAGAGATTCAAACTGATGGTGCAGTAGATCTCACGTGCCATTCTGCTGGGAACAGTTATGACTTGCAGTTTTACATAGTCAAAGACATGTGCAGTAACTGTTAGGCCTCAGACAGTTTGAGAATGGGACTGATTTCACTTCATGAAGAGATTCACCATGTAAATCTTAACAACCACGATAGTTTTACACAGAATATTTTTTCTGAATATGCTGATCTTTTGAAAGACGAGCTTTGCAAACTACCAGTCGTATATTCGCTGAAGTTAAACCATGAAGTAAGTCCAGTTGTCAGACGAGCACAGAAGGTTCAGGTAGCAATGCAGAGTAAAGTGAAAACAGCACTAGACAAAATGTTGAATTTAGGAGTAATTACTCCAGTAAATTAACCAACTGAATGGGTATCCTCCATGGTCATAGCTCTTAAGTAAAGCTCAGGTGATATTTGAATATGTATAGATCCCAGAGATTTAAACAGAGTGCTTAAACATCCTCATCATCCGATGCACACAGTAGAAGTAGCAGCAGCAGATCTTATGCCAATTACCACTATTTTTTCAGTCTTAGATGCAAAAAGTTCATTTTGGCAAATTTTGCCGGATCACATATCTTCATTGTTAACTATTTTCAGTACGCCATTTGGTAGATAAAGATTCTTAAGAATGCCATTTGGGATAAATTCTGCCAGTGAAGTATTTCAATATACGATGGAACAAATTTTTTCAGGTTATCCATGTGCTATCATAGTAGACGACATTATTGTAGGGGGCAGTGGTGAAGCCAAACAAGATAAAAACCTCAAGAAAGTTCTAGACCGTGCATGTGAAGTCAGTCTTAAACTGACTCCTCAGAAATGTAAATTCAAGTTGAGAGAAGTTACTTATGTGGGTTATTTGTTTACTAGTTTTGGCTTACAACCATATCCATCTAAGCAAGTTGCAATTCTTGAGAAGATGCCAGCTCCAGACATAAACATTTTTGCAACATTTTCTAGGTATGGTCAACTATTTAGGAAAGTTCATCCCTGACATGAGTGAGCTTTCAGCACCATTACGTGATATGACATGCAAAAATGTAAACTGGTCCTGGATGGAACTACACTAAAGAGCATTTGAAATTCTGAAACAGAAAATTGTCACTCCACCTACATTGAGATATTACGATGTTCGCAAACCAGTAAGTCTTACATGTGATGATTCACAGTATGGTCTTGGTGCAGCATGTGTTCAAGAAAGCATGCCAGTAGCCTATGAATCCAAACTTTTAACCCAAACTGAGATGGAGTACACTCAAATTGAAAAAGAGCTTTTGGCAGTAGTGTTCGCATGTTCAAAGTCCATTGATTATAGTTATGGCACACCTGTTCAGATAGAGACTGATCACCAACCTCTAGTGACAATTCTAAAAAAAGCCACCACATTCAGCCCCAGCATGCTTGCAATGCATGATGTTAAAATGTAAGTACAATTTCAGTATCGTCTATACAAAAAAAGCAAATTTCTCTACTTTGCAGATGCTTTGTGTAGAGCGCCCAGAGAAACAGAACAGCATGATAATGAGAAAGCAGACTTTGAAGTCATGCAAGTCAGAAATTTTTCCTTATGTCTTTATGAACCTAGAAATCACACACCTTTAGGCCATGTTCTACAGAAGCTGAATGAAACATTTTATCAGTCAAGGATGGCAAATGCGACAAACCAGTTTACCACTTGACATACAGAAGTATTTTACTTACCAAGATGAGCTCATGATGGAAGATGGAATCATCACGAAAGGTCTTAAAGTGATTATTCCTTCAGAATTACAACAGGAATATATCCAGATTTTGCATTGTGGTCACCCGGGTACTGATTCAACCAAAAGAAGGGCAAGAGGCATAGTATTTTGGCCTTCTATGTCAAAAGATAGAGAAGGAAATACTAGCATGTTCAAATTGCAATAGTATTAAATTGCACCAACAAAAAGAACCACTTTAGCTAAACCACATTTCTGAATTACCATTGTCGACAGCTGCCACTGATGTTTTCAAATGGAATGGTTAAAACTACTTAGTTTTACTAGACTCTTACTCACATTGGTTTGAAATTGACCTTCTTCCTAATCTAACATCCAACACTATCATTACAAAATTTAAGCAACATTTTTCTGTCCGTGGTAGTCCGCACAAAGTTGAGTCTGACTATGGTACACTGTTTACAAATCATCGGTTTAAGAAATTTGCTGAGTGTTGGGACTTCGTCTATGTTACTAGTAGTTCTGTATATCTACAGTCTGATAGATTAGCTGAACATGGAGTTCAAAGTGCAAAATGTTTGTTAGAGAAATCTAATAGAGGTGGTACCGATGTTTTTCTTAACTACTCAGTCTCAGAAACATTCCTTGAGATAACTTGCTTGCTTCACCTGCTCAGAGATTAATGTCTAGACAGACAAGAACAACCTTGTCGATCAGTAAACAACTATTGATTCCAAATGATAGAACAGAGTTGTCAAGACTCAAATTTTGGAAAAACGTCAGTCACAAAAGTTGAACTACAATAAAGTAGCAGACCTCTTAGACCATTAAGACAAGGAGAGGTCGTAAGGATGCAAATATGTAAAGGATCTGACCGAGTGGGAATTTTCAAAAATATTTGTGAGGAGCCGAGCTCTTGTATTGTGCAATCAGAAGGAATGGATTTCAGAAGGAACAAAGGAACCGAAGACACATACTTCCAGTCTCTGAACTGGTGATGCATCAGATTGCCTGTGCCAAAGACTCTATTTCTCAGAGTGACCTTACACTTGTTCCAGTTTCAGAGGACTGCCTAATTTCCTCAAGTAATTCTGAGGCAATCCCTGAAGTTCCTGTTGAGAAGACTTCCACAGAGACTGTCCTTGTTGCAAGCCCAGTCAAAGTTTTTATGTAACCAGATCAGGTAGAACTTCCAGACCCAGTCCAAATTACACAGCGACTTGGACTCGAGTTTTGATTTGTTATTAATACTGAAATGTTGTCTAGCATATAGATTGTTTTGTTGTCCTATTGCACATCAAACAAATCAAAGAGGGAGGATGTAGATCATTGTGGATTGTTCCTATTTAGCCAATGTAGCTAGCTAGACAGCAATTGCATGTAAGTACTGAGCTCGTGCAAGAACGGTGCCATTTTGTATAGTCAACCAAATTGAATGCAGTCATGAATGGAGATGCATGTGCGAGTGTGTTTGAAGTAATGACTAATTAGTTAGCTTTAATACATGTTCTAATTACAGTTCCTGACAATATTTATGTACAGTAAATATCTTGAACTCATACACTGCTTCATCATCTCTTTTGAATGTGTGAGACAAGCGACACTTTTGTTTTGAAAACAGCAGCAGGAAAGGACACACACTCAGTGGTGTTATGACAGTCTTGGCCATAAAAGGCATCTCAGGGAATGGACACTAAGTTAAGACCGGTTACTTTTTGTAGCAGGAGAATGACTCCTGTAAGAAAAAAAGATATCATCCTTGCATTAACCAGGTTTTGGCCATTTACTGGGGAATAAGACAGACAAATTATTTGAACATGTTCTCAGGGGTTATAGTTCAAACTCCCCATTTAACAATCAAAACTTTGCTAAATGACAGTGAAATAAGCAAAATCACTGAAGGGGTTAGTCAGACATTCCTACAGTGTATGTGAATGGTGCACATTTCTGAAAGGATGGGAAGTATACACTGGGTTTGCAATAGTGACATTGCAAAAAGGAGACAAACCAATTATGGTTAAGTTACCAGGATAAATGTCAGCACAAAGGGCTGAGCTAGAGGCTGCAGAATATGTTTTGCAGTATTTACATCCAGTAAATATTTACAGTGACAGTGCTTATGTAGTAAATTCTCTGAGACTATATATGACAGCGTGGGCTAGAAGAGGGTTCACTGATAGTGCAGGACTGATTGTAAAGTACAAGTTGCTGGGACATTTCAGTATTTTAAAGTTAAAAGCAAAGTGTCAGCAATAGATAAAAGAAGAGTAAAGTAAATAGTAACAGGAATAGAGTTGTGGTAAACCAGCCAAGGTAGATGTTAAAACCAGTAGGGGTTAATGAATGCAATATCACAGTCATACCTCTCAACCTGGAAACATCAAAAATCTGGACAAAGCCCATAAAAAATAGGTACAAATCTGTATGCTGATTAACGTAAAATTTGCGTACATAATTTTGTAACCCCACCCACTCCAATGTAATTGTGGGACATCAACTTTCAAAGGCAGACTGAAGAACAGACAACCAAAATATGGCACCAGAGTACCCCTGCAGCCATTCCAATACCCCATTACCTGGCTATTTTGCCCCATTTACCATAAACAGTAACGTGTGCAAACTGCTTTACTTATACATTGATTATTTGGATTTTATTTTTTACATTTTATAGCACAATGCACAAACATAGATTATATCTGCTAAACAAAGCAAGACTGTCTCAATGAAAATAGATTTGGCATTAAAACTTCTCTGCCCTTGAAACTCACATTCATTGAAACAGCATTGAAACCCACACCACATCCAAAGAAAATGCATCTGGCCAGTGGTGGATCAAGATTACCTTTGGGCTGTTTTCAAATCATAGGCCCCTGGCACACAAAACAAGAAACATACATGCGTTCTTTGATGCACCTTCCTGACTTTATTAAATTATATTGCTTGTATAATGTAGCCCACTTGTCAGACTGAAGTTAGAGTGCATTTTAAATTTCTTGTTTAAACATTTTTCCAGTAGCATTGAAACAAAATGCATGAACCAATAATGACAAAACTGCTCAATTCAGAACATTTCCATCATAAAAGTCTACTTCCACACACACACAATATATAATATATATATTATATATATATATATATATATATAAAAATAAAACTAAAAATAAAATGACAGTAGTGTAAGCCATAGGCATCTTGCACAGTTTCTCGCACTCATTTTCCATTTTAGTTTTTTTTTTTTTTGGGGGGGGGGGGGGCAAAAGGCCAAAAATCAGGGACACATTTTAAACACTGCTTGTATAATGTTGGAAAGTTGTTAGAATAAAATGTGCTACCACCATGAATTTCACTGCCAAGTCTTTAGCCCAGCCAGAACCCTGTGCACTACAGTCAGAGAAACATACCACTATGCCATATCAGTAATTTACTGAAAGACAGGAACACTGAATAAAAAGTTGTGTTACCATTTATTTTCTAAAGAATATAAAGCCTGAAAGTCAAATGCCTGTCCGTGTTTAGTGAATTCAATCCTTCAGTGATTTGCCACAAAAAATTCTGAAAACCACAGATTTAATGAGGAATTGAATAGAACAAAATATGAGGCATAAATTCACAAGTGGTGGTGGCTAGGGACTTTACATTTCTGATATAAATCTCTTCAGAGAAAATCTAGATAAAGTGCTTTTTCACTAATTACCAAAATGATTTTTAAATGCATACGTTATTTTTATTTAATGTATATCACTTGGTGTAGGTAATGAGATGTATGAATGTGCTTTGCCAGATTGTCTAAGGAAGTCCAATATTACACATCCTTGCCAGCATTATATCATATTGGTTAAGCCACCAAGCTACAAATGAGCTATATCCTGTTGAACTGAATTTGAGTGCTGCGACCTGCACAAACGTATAGTATGACTAACAAATCACTTCATCATAGGAGTAGTCCCTTATCACCACTGAAAACAGAACGGAATTTGTTGCTGAAAAAAAAGCAGGTCTTATTTAAACTTATAATGTCTTAATTTAAGAGATCTTTGAAATACCCCCTTACTGTTATTTTAATATCTCACTCAAACTGATATTTTTAAAACGTTTTTAAGTGTCAACACTGAAGGTTTTCATATTTTGCATTTTTGTTTCATTCTCTAAATAGAAGAGAGTCCAACAAGTGTCTAGCAACCCTTGAAGTCAGTAAGTAAATTGGAAGGAACACATTGCGTGCATTAACGGAAAGCACTACCAAAACATTACGTCCGCATGCTCATTAGAACTAACTTGTTTTTAATCTGCACTGCAGATTAAAAAAGCATCTGCTACAGACATCACTTTTAAAATGAGCTACATCAGCATACAGCGTTCACAAACATGCACATAATTTCCTCTTGCTTCATCCTCCAACTAATCCAGCACTCTCAGCCTCGTTTTTAGGACATCGGATTGTGTGTGGCACAACAAGCCATCGATTTATAAAACATTTTGTATTGCCACACACTCTGTTCTCCAGAATACCAGAGCGAAAATATACTTAAACGGCCAAGTACATTGCTTGATCAAGCCTCTTATACAGGCTACAGCAAATACACAACAGCAAGCCTCTTATACAGGCTACAGCAAATACACATCAGCAAGACTTAGAGAATACAAAAAACTTGTTCTGCAAATTCTGTACACACAATGTTTATAATAAAACCAGCTATTATGAGACTGAGGTGCAAGAATTAAACAGCCAGTCTCATATCGCATACATTAAAAGTTCCTGCACCTACGAAAATGGTACTAAAACACTTCCAACCAACTACACATTTAGCTTGTATTCAAATTCATTTAGCTTTCTTTAAAAAGCAAAACACTAAAATATCACTAAGCCAGAATATGTAATTGGAAGGTAAATTACTGGGATATTTTCTGGTTACTTACACAACCATATTCCTCTCACTAAAACAGCCAAAGCTCTGCAGTAGCACAGCAGTCATTTCCTCCGTGCAGATAACTCCACCAGCAAAAGCAAAAACAGTCAAAGCTCTCCAGCAGCAGTCACTCGTTTCCTGTGTGCAGAATGCACATAACTCCACCAGCAAAAGCAAAACCAGCCAAAGCTCTGCAGCAGCAATTGTATTCGCGGTCACAGATCCATTCAAACAGCCGGAAAGGACGTGAGCCCTTGAGCTCAGTTCCAACAGGCTGAAGGCGCTGATGTCATCGCGCAAGTGATGACGTCAGCTCAAAAAGGCATGAAAGAAAAAAAATTAAAAACAGCTAGAAAAAAATGGAAATGAAGGGGTGCCACTCAGGAATCGTGGCACCCCATTATTTGGACCCCAAAACTCGGTAAAAACTGAGTAATTCGGTACAGTTGGGAGGTATAATCACAGTAGCTAGGGAATACTACATTTGTGGTACAAAAGCATATAAATGGCTTAGTATGGAGTGGGAAGGAACCTGTTATGTAGGGTGTGTAATACCATCAATGAAATTAACTAAAGAATTACCTGAAAGTAAAACAAGAAATGTCAAGAGAAAGAGAGAATTAGGAAACAGTATTAGTACATTAGATCAGTCATAGATTTACAGTCATGGTAAATGCAGGAGAAGCAAAAGGGTCTTTGTGCTCTGATCAATGAGGAGTGCTGTACTTGTATTCTAGACAAGACAGAATCCATAAAGCAGCATTTAAGTAGAATACAACTAGTAGCTGTAAAGGCTAGAAAGACATGGAACAGTTGCTGGAGTGATTGATTAAATGGGTTATTTTCAAAATGGTGAAAAAACATTATTACAGCTTAATTGCAATGTTCTTCTTTCGACTTTTCCCAGTTAGGGTCGCCACAGTGGAACTCTGGTCCGCTAATGATTGGCAGTAGATTTTTATGGTGCCAGCCTGATGCCCAACCTTCAACGAAGGCATGCCCATTCACGCATGTCTTTCAAAGACCACTCGACCACAGGGAGGACATGCAGACTCCACACAGAAGGCGCTCCAGCCGAGAATCAAACGGGAGAACCTCTTGCTGTGAGGCAACAACCCTACCACTGCACCACTGCGGCTACAATAATATTATAGCTTAATTGCATTAGTAGACATTATTTTGTTGATCATAATAATGTGCGTGTGTGTTAAACGTTATATTAAAAGGTCTGTCAGTCCGGTATCTATTGTAACTAATGTAGGTAGTAAAGAAAGTAACATAACCAATGGAGACATGCTTTGTCTGTAAGATTCAAAGTTTGATTTAAATTTTGATTTAAAATTTCTTGGTTTTCAGAAGAAAAAGGGGGAATAGATAGACTTATATAAACTTGTTTCCCTTTTAAGTAATAACATGTATTTGATAGAAAAATAAATATATAATTTGGTTGAACTGTTTTTCCTCCACAGTAGCAGAGGTTTGGTAATCATAATAACAGTGTGATATTTTTAGAAATAGCATGTGAAAAATATGCATTGGCTTAACAGAATGTGCTTGTGTTGAACAAAAAATATACTTCTGAATGTTTTTATAACAAATTTCATTAACAACAGAGGCTTGTTAAAGTATCCTAAACAATCAAATGTACACAGATGTTCAAGCTAAAGGGAAATTGCTAGCACAGCAGAAAAAGTTACAAACTATGTCCTATCAACAAAAGAACATTTTAGCCTGCTGAGAACTGTTTTTCTCTGGATTGAGATAAGGATGCAGATGAAGAAGGCTTCAATACAGGAAAATAATGTTTTAATCAAGGGCAAAGTTTTGAAACTATAAAAGTGGTTGTAAAATACTTTTTTGGTAGACATCTATGTAATCTGAGTCAACAGAGGAAATGCAGTGTATCAGACATTATTTTAGCTGTGTTATAAAGAAAATGTTTATAATCTCACAGTAGTGCTTGGTTGGCTTATTTTTATAAATCTGTCAGCCGATCAGTAAACAACTATTGATTCCAAATGCTAGAACAGAGTTGTCAAGACTCAACCTTTGAAAAAATGTCAGTCACAAAAGTTGAACTACAATAAATCTAGCAGACATCTTAGACCATTAACACAAGAAGGTCTGTCTGTGTGATATGCTGCTGTTAATTTCAGTTTTACAAAGCACACCAGATCAGATTATAGGCCAGCTTAGCAAGGCTGAATTAACGACAGTATTCTAAGTAATAGTTTATGCAGTTATACATGCGTTTTTGAAACAAGTAAAAGGAGTACCAGGTGACATTGAGTGTATTTATTAGGTAACTGGTGACACATTAGAGTAATGTGCTCATAAGCTAATGAGAGGGAGAGGAGTTGTTTGTTTTTCGGCTTTACCCGGTTAGGGGTCGCCTCAGCAGAACTCCGGTCCGCTAATGATTGGCAGTAGATTTTCACGAAAGCCGAGGTGATGAGAAAGAAGAGTAATGAGAGAAAAATGGAGATATTTTTAAGCATAACATTTTTTATCTTTGTACTGATGAAGATGGGTTTGAAATAGTAAGTGTGGCAGGACATGGAAACATAGAAAAAGGTGGGGGGTTGAAAACAGGTAAGTACTGAGAGTAGCATCAGCCCCTCCAGCTATGAGAAGT